>NW_027435602.1:984665-998077 GCF_044706935.1 Curcuma longa | reverse complement strand
ATTAATTGTTAGTAGATAGTTCATTATTAGAGTAAATAAATATTTATTTCTTTTCTATTATTAATTGTTAGTAGATAGTTAATTAGTAGAATAAATATTTATTTCTGTTCTATTATTAATTGTTAGTAGATAGTTAATTAGTAGAATAAATATTTTCTGTTCGTTACTATTATATAAATATAAATATGTCTACCAAAAAATTGATAAATTTGTTATTAATAATAAAAATCAAAATTCAGAAAATAATATAATTGAAATTTTAAATGAAAAATCAATTGAATTAAAAGATAATACTAAAGAACAAAAAGAAATTTGTCTTAATTTAAATGAAGAAGATAATACTAATTTCGAAGAAAATAAATCAATAGATCTCAAAAATAATAATACTGATAAAATTATTATTCAAAATATATATGACCCAGCACAATGGAAAAATATAAATACAAATTTAATAGATTTATTAGTTGAAAAAGGTCCAATTAGAGAAACCTATAAATACCCAAATGATGAAAATTGTAGACATTTTTCTATAATGCATTATATCCGAAAATTACCAAATGGAGAAAAACATGATAGAAGATGGTTAATATATTCAAAAGAATTAGATAAAGTATTTTGCTTTTGTTGTAAATTATTTAGTAAAAAAATAATTACAATTCAATTAGCAAATGAAGGTTGTCGAGATTGGAAAAATCTTAGTGCCAAGCTTAAAAGTCATGAAATAAGCAGTGAACATATTATAAATATGAATACTTGGTTTGATATTGAAATGAGATTAATTAAAAACAAAACTATCGATCATAATTTACAAGAAAAGATAAATAAGGAAAAAGAACATTGGAAAAATGTTTTAATAAGAATTATTATTGTAATTAAAAATCTTGCAAAAAATAATTTAGCATTTCGTGGTACAAATGAGAAGATTTATCAAGATAATAATGGTAATTTTTTAGGTTTAATTGAAATGATTGCAGAATTTGATCCTGTAATGCAAGAACACCTCAAACGTATTCAAAATGGTGAAACTTATAATCATTATCTTGGTCATAATATACAAAATGAGTTAATAAATATATTAGGAACAGAAATAAAAAATACTATAATTAAAAAAATAAAGGAAGCAAAATATTTTTCTGTTATACTTGATTGTACTCCAGATATAAGTCATCAAGAACAAATGTCTCTTATATTAAGATGTGTAGATATTTCAACAAGTCCAATTAAAATAGAAGAATATTTTATAGAATTTTTAAAAGTAGATGATACATCAGGAAAAGGACTTTTTGATACGCTTATCACTATATTAAAAGAAATTCAACTTGATGTACAAGATATAAGAGGACAAGGTTATGATAATGGATCTAATATGAAGGGTAAACAACAAGGTGTACAAAAAAGATTGCTAGATATAAATTCTAGAGCTTTTTATACACCATGTGGTTGTCATAGTCTTAATTTAGTACTATGTGATATGGCTAATTCTTGTCCTAGTGCTATAACATTTTTTGGTGTTATACAACGTATTTACTCATTATTTTCCTCTTCTACCAAAAGATGGAAAATCTTACTAGATTATGTTTCTAAATTAACTCTAAAACCATTATCACAAACACGTTGGGAAAGTCGTCTTGAAAGTGTTAAAGCTATAAAATATCAAGCTCCACAAATAAGAGAAGCTTTATACAAACTTGCAGGTACTAGTGATGATCCTAAAACAAAAAGTGAAGCAATTTCTTTAGCAACATATGAGATTGAAAATTTTGAATTTTTATTAGGTATGGTTATTTGGTATGATATATTATTCGCAGTTAATACTGTTAGTAAATTTTTACAATATAAAGATATGAACATTGCTATTGCATTAGATCAATTAAAAGGTCTTATTTCTTTTTTGAATGAATATAGAGAAAATGGATTTATATCTGCTATGATTTCTGCTAAAGAAATTGCAAATGAAATGAATATAGAACCAAAATTTCGTGAAAAACGTGTAATTAGAAAAAATAAACGATTTGATGAGAATGTAAGTAATGAAGTAAAATTATCACCTGAAGAATCTTTTAAAATCAATTACTTTAATTATATTATTGATCATGCTCTTTCTTCACTTCAAAGTAGGTTTGAACAATTTAAAATATACGAAGATAATTTTAATTTTTTATATGAGGTAGAGAAGTTAAAATTTCTTGATAATGATTTTTTAAAAGAAAAATGTTTGAATCTTGAAAATTTTTTAACACATGATATGTCACAAGATATTGATGGTTTAGATTTATTTTTAGAATTGAAAGTCTTAAAAGAAATAATAAATCCAGAATTAAAAACAGCACTTGAAGTATTAAATCTTATAAAAAAATTAAATTCTTTTCCTAATGCATGGATAGCTTATAGAATATTACTGACCATACCTGTTAGTGTAGCTTCAGCGGAAAGAAGTTTTTCAAAATTAAAATTAATAAAGTCTTATTTACGTTCAACTATGTCTCAAGAAAGATTAAATAATTTAGCAATATTATCAATTGAAAAAAATTTATTATTAAAACTTGAATATGAAAATTTAATTAATAATTTTGCAACTAAAAAACCAAGAAAATTTAATTTTATATAAAAAATTTATTTTTATAATTAAAATTTTAACTTATTTTAAAAAATTTTTAAACCCACCATTGTCGGTCTCAAGTCCGAATAAAAAAGGGTGAGAGAAAATTTTTTAAAATAATAACAATCATCTTAAAAAAAATTTCACCTAGGGCCCTTCGTGGGCTTGAGCCGGCCCACTCTGACCGCAGTGATTACTGATTAATCGTGTTGATAATAATAAAATAATATATTAAACAAATTAATTTAATACTAATAAGCTTGATTTCTTAACATTTAATATTACTTCTGTATTTATAAAATGTTATAATTTTCTAAACTATTTATAATATCTTTAAAATAAAGACTTTAGACAAATAAATATTTAACCTAAATATATAGACATAAAATTGTTAATTTGAACAAACTCAATAAAGCTCGGTCAGCCTTGCTAGGATTGTTTACACTTTTAATGAACCTTAAGAAATGGATAGTACCGAGGGTATCACTCTATTTAAGTTCAGCAATTTAAACCTACATGGACTTCGTTATAAGTCAATGTTTTTACTTACCTCTGTAAAGACGGTTGGGTTGCAAGGGTACAAATATAGTCCCACATCTAAAATATATGAAAAAGATCATGAGATTAAAATGATAGAAAGTATCTCCATTGATATGAGGCTTTTTGAGGAGAGCCCAAGAATAAAGTCATGAGGGTTTAGGTCCAAAGTGGACAATATCATACTATTATGAAGATATTTTAATTCCATCGGTATTAACAAGTGTTATCAGAGTGAGACTGTATCCGAATCAAGAGGATCAGACACCAAATGGGAAGGGGTAAAATGTCCTAGTTGTGATTAGGTGGAAAGTCCTAGTAGGTCGGATGGACCGATGGGCAAAAAGTCCTAGCTGCGGCTATGTGGGAAGTCCTAGTAGGTCGAGTGGATCTGATTAGGTGGAAAGTCCTAGTAGGTCGGATGGACCGATGGGCAAAAAGTCCTAGCTACGGCTATGTGGGAAGTCCTAATAGGTCGGGTGGATCGAGGAGCAAAAAGTCCCGGTGGATCGAGGGTTCAGACATCAAAACGACGTTGGGGGGGCCTGTGGTCCTTTTTTTGAGGGGGGATTGTCGAGTAGACCAAGGGGCAAAAAGTCCTGGTGGGTCGAGGATTCAGACAAGACGTTGGAGGGCTTGTGGTCCTTTGTTTGAGGGGGAGATTGTTGGGTTGCAAGGGTACAAATATAGTACCACATCTAAAGTACATGGAAAAGATCATGGGGTTAAAAGGATGAAAAGTATCTCTATTGGTATATGGTATATATGAGACCTTTTGGGGAGAGCCCAAGAACAAAGTCATGAGGGCTTAGATCCAAAGTGGACAATATCATACCATTATGGAGATATTTTGATTCCATCGATTTTAACAAAGATCGTGAATCCCATGTAACTCTCTATTCCACTCAAACTTTTAAGTTCTTCATCCAACTTTAGCTCCTAAGTTTTCCATTCAATTCGAATTCCCAATGTAGTATCTCTGCCATCCGAGTACTAACTCGATTATACACGTGAGAGCTATATTGACAAACTTCCAAGCTCTAAAGTCACCTTCAGAGTTCATTGGTGGGCTTAGTGGGCTACACCTAAAGCCCCATCTACAAATCTACTTAAGTAAAATCCAAATGATGACCCCTTCATGATCTTGACCCCTACGGTTGAGTACTTAGCACCACTATAATTAAATGACAATTATTAGTAGGGGAAACGAACAAATGGTCTTAGGTTTTCAAGAGATTGTGGGTGTGATTCCATAGGTTTTCCCGTCTAAGAAAAAGCTAAAACAACATCATTTGAATAAATTATAATGTAGAATGCTCTAGACTCATGTCTAGGAATGTACGAAGCTAATCAACATTTTAGAGTTTGGTAGATTGTGTTAAAATTAAATTTTTTGATATATTCGAGAGAGTCAACTTAGCGTATGTCAAACTTGATATACCATATTATATATACATGTTCTATACTCTTGACTTTTAGAGGGTATTAAAGTTTATCCAATATAGTTTTTTTCTGCGTCGTGATCAACTGTAGTTTTTTGATTTACCTCTTCACAGATGGTCGTGGGGTTGACCGTGTAGGGCCGCTAAGGTGACAGATTCCATCTTTTTTGCAGAAGACTTTTAGAGGGTATTTAGTTAGGGATTCTCGTTGATAATCTTAGTTATATGCTCAAGGTAATCAAAGATAACTTTGTTTGGTTTAGATTATGATCGATTAATATAGTATCACCGCCACATCAACAAATGAGTTATAATCTGATAATGTGATTACCTTAATAGCCTAAGATTTTCTACAAGTCAACGAATTTTTTTCATGATTATCCTCTAATTTTAAAACTAAATTAATTAGAATATATCATCAAATCTAATTGAAATCGAGTTAATTCAATCCAATTTAATTTAAATACTTATAAATTTAAAAGATATAATTTATTTTAAATTTTAAAAAATAAAATTAATAAATTATTTTATTAAAATAATTATTTTAATGAATTATTTTATTAAAAATATATATTTATTTTAAATTTTAAAACATTAAATTAATGAATTATATATATTAATTTAATAAATTATTTTATTAAAATAATTATTTTATTAAAATAAAATTAATAAAATATATTTATTAATTTAATGTATTATTTTATTAAAATAATTATTTTAATGAATTATTTTATTAAAATATATATAAATTTATTTTAAAATTTTAAAAAAAATAATGAATTATATATATTAATTTAAATAATTATTTTAATAAAATAATTATTTTAACTAATTATTTTATTAAAAATATATGTTTATTTTACATTTAAAAAATTATAAATAAACTATATTTATTTTATATATATTATCAATTTATTTTCATCATTAATATTATTAATTTAATTTAATTTATTCTAAAAATAAATTAAATCCAGGATAATATAGTAAATGTTAAACTGATTATATTTTATTTCCTTCAAATAAATAAGTTAAACCAAATAATATTAGGTTATGTTTTATACCACATAACTTTAATTAAGTGATTACTTGATAATCATATAACCAAAATTATATATAATAATTTGAATCAAACGCACCCTTACCGTAATTGGATATGTCATATTTATTTTTACTATTAAATATATACTTTTGTGCTACATATATACTACGACTTGCATTCTTTTCTGTAAAAGGTGAAATCCGTCACCTCAGCAGCCTTACACGGTTGGTCTCACGACCTTCTATGAGAAGGTAAATCGAGAAGCTGCAGTTGACCACAATGGAGGAAGGTATTATTTCGACTTCACTGTGATTCGAACCCTTGTCCTCTTTTGCAATTTTATTCCGTTGTAATCAACTCAGTTATACCCCGGAGGTTATGACTTACATTCTCGCGTCTATACATATTTAATGTTATATTCTTCCATCTACATATGCTCCATGTTACTTGTATACCTATCTCGGTCTTCAAATTTTTCTTATCTATTAAAAAAAATGATAAATCTCAGTTAGCCCCTATCTCTCAGAGTGATCGGTCCGACCCCACGGAAGTTTCCCACTGGCCCAAGGTAAATCGGGAAGTAGACGTAGCGGCCAGTTCAGACGCTCAGTTTCCTTTGATTGCGCTCTCCATTTGGAGGAAAATTTATAAATACGCCATAGCTAGTCCCACAGAAGTTTCCCACCGGCCACCAAAGTAAATCGGGAAGTACACGCAGCGGTCAGTTCAGACGCTCAGCTTCCTTTGATTGCGCTCCCCATTTGGAGGAAAATTTCTACAAATACGCCGTAGCTAAGGATCGAACCGTAGGTACCTGGATGACAACTTGAATATCCTACTATGGTACCATTGCTCCGAGGACAACAAGCTTAAATATCAAGTTCACGGGACTTCCTATCTTGCTAACACTTATTGATCATAAAGAAAACATAATTTTCTTTTTTTTCTTTTTTAATAGTTAATTATAAGAAGGGAAAAAAAGAAAAGAGAAAAAAAAGAAAAGGGAAAAAAAGAAAGAAGTAATAATAATAAAAACAAAAATAAAAAATTATAGAGCTGAATTCTGTCGTTTCTCAATGTTAAGTGGATGACCGACGAAAGCCAGCAAGACGCCGTTTGTCAGCATGTGATCACGTGGCTTCAGAGCATCGCCGGAGATCAGCATGTGATCTCGCTTTGTCATTTCTGAGAATAGCATGGCCCACTCGACAGCCAATCAATAGGCTGGTGTACTGAAGGGCCTTTAGAATCCTAGGTACATAATGTTGTTATCTGCAAATAATGAACCGAGCCTCTAAACCGTCCACATCCATTGACCAAATCAATTTATAGGAAAGCGAGGAGGATTAAGGAAGATGAAGCAGCGAGAGGAGAAACAAAATGGCGCTGGTTTTCGAGTCCGCCTTCGTTCAAGCCCCGGAGCACCGGCCGAAGCCCGTCGTGTCCGAATCCGGCGGGATCCCTCTCATCGACCTCTCGCCTCTCCATCTCCTCGACGCCCGCCTGGAATCGCCACCGCCGCCGGAGTTGGAGGCTCTGGTGGCGCAGGTGGAGGCGGCATGCCGCGAGTGGGGCTTCTTCCAGGTGATCAACCACGGGGTTCCGCAGGGAGTGGTGGATCGGGCGTGGGCGGCCTCGAGGGGGTTCTTCGCGCTGCCGCTGGAGGAGCGGCGCCGGGTGCGGCGCGACGAGGCGAATCCGGTCGGGTACTACGAGGCGGAGAACACCAAGAACGTGCGCGACTGGAAGGAGGTGTTCGACTTGGTCGTCCACGAGCCGTCCCTCATCCCTTCTCTGGTGGCGGACGGCGGAGTCGTCGATGGGCTGATCGAACTGCGCAACCAGTGGCCCCAATCGCCGCCTGGATTCAGAGGAGCACTGACAGAGTATGCCCAGGCTACAGAGGCGCTAGCTTTCAAGCTCTTGGAACTGATTGCCCTCACCTTGAATCTGCCAGCCAAGAGGCTGAATGGATTCTTCAGGGACCAGACCAGCTTCATCAGGCTCAACCACTACCCGCCCTGCCCCTTCCCCGACCTCGCCCTCGGCGTCGGCCGCCACAAGGACGCCGTCGCCCTCACCATCCTCTCCCAGGATGATGTCGGCGGGCTCGACGTCAAGAGGCAGTCTGACGGCGAGTGGGTTCGCGTCAAGCCGGTCCCCAATTCCTTCATCGTCAACGTCGGCGACCTTGTTCAGGTGTGGAGCAACGACAGGTACGAGAGCGCAGAGCACAGGGTGTCCGTGAACTCGGCGAAAGAGCGATTCTCCATACCGTTCTTCTTCAACCCTGCGCACCATGTGATGGTGAAGCCATTGGAGGAGCTGCTAGACGAGAGTAACGTGGGCAAGTATGAAGAGTTCAACTGGGGCGACTTCTTTACGACAAGGAAGAAGAGTAACTTCAAGAAGTTGGATGTGGAGAACATCCAGATATATCACTTCAAGAGAAGCAAGTGATCATGTACATGTATATATATCTGCGTTAAAGAGATCATGTAACATGAAATAAAATGGTGTTTGATGGTGTGGAACCTGCATTTCAAGATCTTTGAACAATAGATATCGTATAAAAACGAATCTTTACTAAGCTTTTATAAGGAAGATAAAAGCTTCATCCAAGTTTTGTTCATGTATGGGATTAATCAGTCATTCGGTACTTACACATTTTATCCATTCAAAGTTGTTATGTAAACTTAACTTTCTAGAGATTTGGCACAAGAGAAGATATCTATAAGCAATTTGCTAACTTAGCCCTGTGAACATGCAATTCAAGCCATGTTAAGTATCAAGTCAACCATGCCAAAAAGTCTATTATGGTTGACTACTCTAAGACACCCTGTTGAGTAATAGTTGATTAGGTTAGGCCCAATTGAATTTACCAAGTACTCTTTGGGAATCCATTTCTTACAAATCTTCTCTGTCTTTGATTACCCCCTAATAACTAGACAATGATATGCTTTCTTGGTTTTGGATTTCTTGTATCCCAACCCATGTTTATTAACATTTGACCCGTTAGCTCCCTATGATAATGTTCAAGGATTTAGAGCCAAATGTAAATTTTTTTAGGGCTATCTTTAAGGTGTCTATTTGTTCCTTTAGCCTCTTGTTTTCTACCACTAAATCATGAAATTTACCACTAGATATTCTTTTCTCTCTCAACTTTTAGCTTCTTCTTCTCTTTCTTCAAATTTGGGCATTGATATCTAATGTGTCCTTGGCAATTGAGGCAGCACACTACTTTCCTCTTACTCTTCCTCTTCTTTATCATTTTCTCCACATTGCTTTTGCTAAGATTCATTACTGTCATTGATCATGTAGACCTCCTCATTGCTATCCATTAATGAGAATGTAGGCCTCCTCATTTTCTTCACATCACTTTCTTAGCAGTTTGTCTAATGAAGAGTTTCCTAGCTTTGATATCAATTGTTATGACGAATGGCTAGAAAGCTAGGGGAAATAGCAACACTTAGCACATGCTAACAACTTACCAATGCCAATTAAACAAAAGTATCAAACAAAAATAAACAAAGGAAAAAAAAACAAAAGCTAACATATTCAATATACATGGTTTAGATCAAGCTTTTCTCCTTGTCAGACTTCTGTTGGAGTTGTTGAAACCTATATTATAAGCTTTTCATAAGATGATCACAATAAAGCTTGGGAAGAGGAGTGTGACAATAGAGTTTAATTGTGACATTAACTACAATATTTATTATCCCTGTAAAAAAAACTTAAATGAAACAACAATAGTGCTCAGTAAAGCAAAAGAAAAGAGTGCAAATTGATCAACTCAGTCACCCCTTCAACTACACATGGAAGCCAGAAGCCTTCCCACACAAGAGAGCATTTTGAGGGATGGGATATTCATTAAAATAGCTCTGCTCAGGCGTCCACACTCTCACGTACAGCTGCTGCCCCAGGTACTGCCTCGCCCACATAGCAGACCGCAGATTCCACATCCCTTCGTTGTCCAAAGACGCCAAGATCACCGACCATCCTTTCGGATAAACCTGCAAATTAAATCGCAAATACGATCAACAAGTCACGTTGCAGAGTTTCAAGTGCATACTTCTTCTCATGATCCTTACTTGAACGGTGTGCCTCGTGATGGCATCCACCAAGTTGTATCTTCTCCTCAGATTTTCACTCCACTTACCGGAGCCGTATCTGCAAGAGAGGCAGTGAAGATGACGCCGATGCAAGTTTCATTCGATAGTGAAATCACGATAGTGAACTCACCCTACGACCCAGAAGTCGTAGCCGTCGAGATGCCAGGTTTGGATCGTCTTCTCGTTGTTCTGGAAGACGACTTCAATGAAGTCATGCAGATTGGAGCGGAGCACCGGCGTGCCCATCGGTGTAGGAACGCTGTCCCAGGTGAAGACTCCGCTGATGTTGAAGTAGTCTGCTAACTTGAGAGGCGTTTCGGGTTGCACGAAGGATACGCCATTCACGGCGTACCTCGCCTTGCCGTTTATCACCGGAGCTGAATTGGCCAGACTAATGGACCTTGATCTCGTTATGTTGCCGTAGTGGTACGTGCCCTGCGGATTTGGCCTCGCCGCGCTTGCCGTCAGGTTCCATCTTTAAGCGACGGCGATGAAGGATTAGACCATGACACATTTCGTACCGAGATCGAGTTCAAGCAGATCACCTGAAGGTTCTGGCTTGCAACATAGACCAATGCGCGCCGGTAGCAGGAGCTGCGGGGATGGCGCCGGAGAGGCCGGAGTTGGAGTTGCCGTAGTGCAAGACGGCGGTGGAGGTGAGGACCTTCCTCGTGAAGCGCGTGGAAGCGACGATGTAGTAGTCTCTGGGGGCTTGATCAAGCGTTACCAACACAGAAACGGATTGGCCGACGTGGATGTCCAGCGAATCGTAGAGATTCTGAAGCGTGTGACATCCTTCGATCTCGACGAGCTTCAGCTTATGATTCTGGATTCTGGATTCTGAAGTTGATCGACGTCATGAACCCCATGTTGGAGATCCTAAAGAGGTAGGTCTTCCCTGAAGAAAGCAGTATGGTTCAGTAAAAAAGCAGAGGAATTTGAGAGCAGGGGAGGCTAACTACGGTACCTTGATCTCCGGTAATGGTGATTCCATTTTCTACTCCGTTGATGAGCAGGCCATCAGGGAATGGAAGAGGGCTTCCGGAATCCAAAGTCTTCCGCAATGCCTAACGCACACTCGACCGGATCAATCTTCTATCCTGTTGATATTTACAGTCAAACGAGGCTCTGCGTACCTTGTGGCTTGATTTGAACCAGTCGCCGACGAGCAAGCTGAAGTCGCCTGCGGGCGGGGCGTAGGGGACAGGGATGCGCGGCCGCTGATGGATGTTCAAGGCGCCAAAGCCACCGGCGGCCCTGTGCATTCCGGTGGAGGGGGAAGTAGTTGAAGGTGCCAATTTGATCCTTGGTCTGAAACTTATAGGTGTAGTTTCCCTTGGGAGGAATGGGGTAGTTGGTCCCCAAAACTCCATCCTGCCATGAATTCTTTCTCTGCTTGATCCCATTCCTGCACACATTGCAACCCATTCTCGATTCCTTAGTTTCCCCGCCATTGAAGTCCAAATCCGAAGCTATTAGTACCATGTCAAGAGCAGAGGCTCGTCGATCTGGTTGATGACGTTGACGATGATGTTGTCATTGGTGACGCAATCCAGTCGGGGGCCTGGGAACTGGCCGTTGACGAAGATGCCCTGCGAGCCACTGCCAATTTAGCAACGACGAGAAGATCAACCAGTGGCAGTGTAAATGCATAGTGACCTGTTGGGGGACACCGAGAGGAGAGATGGTGCCGTAGGTGACGGTCCAAGTGAAGTAGCGGTAAGGGTCATCGGCCATGGCGAAAGCTGATGCGAGCAGGAACAGGAGTAGCCTACTCATCGTTCCAGCCATGGCGATGGGAGGTCGGGAGGCGACTACTCGATATATAGCGTCGGAACGAGATGGGATATATTGAGGAGGTTCGATCTGGGAATTGGGTTTCATTCGATCTACGGCGCACGCAGACGCAGATTAATCGCTCGCATGGGCGATCGGCGAGGCGAGGCGAGGCGAGGCGAGCGTTAAGAACTGCATGTGGTGGTTGCCACTCGATTACACCACCGCCACCACCTCCACCACCTCCACCTCCCACGAATCATTCATTATTTAGCAGACAAAGAGAAGTCTCTTTGAGCGTTGCCTTCCAATGATGGTTTCTTCTGAATCGAGTGGAAGAAATCATATTGCTTGCACTTTTCGCCAACTTCGTTGGCCGAGTTACATGGATTCTCAATTCGTTGGATCTCGCAATCTGGTTTTGGATCTCGCGAGAGGAGCTGGAGCCTGGAGTGACGCACACGCTCACTTTCGTAGCTGCTGCTCTGCAGAGCATGCATGGCACTGAGAAGAACAGCAGCGAAAGAATGATCGAACCCTTACTACCTATCTTAACACATGGGCCGGATTATAGCCCATGTTATAGCACTAGGAAACAACAAGGCCCAAAATCTTCAATATCTCCTATTAAGAGTTAAGACTCAAGTAATTAACTTAGTACGTGTCATCTAAATTCATAGTCCAGTCCAAGAGTGCATATATATCCCTCTTCTTTAAATTATCCATCATCATCATGTCAACTTTTTTCGAGTGAGAACAACAATCTCACCATCTACAACTCTTCTTCAATAGGATAGTAATCAGGGGCTCTCGAATTGACTAGCAACAACGTAAATGCCACAATGCTAGTAGCTATTATTAATTAATTACAAACAAATGAGTTGGGATAGAAATTACAACAAGTCAACAAAATCTTTCTATTCTATTGCGTGAGGCAACTGTCGATGGGTCCTTCCGAGTGAAGGAAAACGTTCAAACGTTTGTCTTCTCTTTGAAGTTAGCTTTCACATTGGCGATAATATACTGGCATGTGCTTTTCGGCATGGAACTTTATTATATGGAGTCGGTCGTCTCTATAATCCATGGGCCTTGGCTGTCGGCTAGCTGGGAAAATAAGTCAACTCTGGTTGCTTTTAGTTTGATCGTATGGCTCTGCAGGCTCGTGGTTGTCTTTTAAGTGTGAAATTCTTTCAGCATGGAAAAGTATTTTGACTAATCGACGACAATCTCGGCTACTGCTTTCGATGCGTTAAATATAAGCAAATAGTTTGATTAATGCTTGTGCTAAATACCATTTCGAGATATATCGATTAATATAATGGTTAATCCAATTGATTTGACTTTAGGAAAACATAATTCATAGGCAAGCATTAGCATCCAAATGTGAGAAGTTTCACCTTGCAAACTTTATGTTAAAAGTCAAAGTTAGAAGTCCACCTCAAATGCCAACTTTGACTCCTTTAAGCAAGAGTTGAAATCAATCTTTAAATACTTTACTTAATTCTATGGATATTGAATTTCCTTTTATTCTTGGCATTATCTGTCAGGGGAAAAAATAACACTTTTTGCACAGCATTTATTTGTTTTTTTTTGGACGTCAATTTCTAGTAGACAGTCCCATTCATAGTTCTTTTTATTTGAAAACTAAATTCAGTAGTCAAAATATTCGGCTATGGTCAACAAAACTAGTTGATCGTGCCTCGCCTCATTCCCACTTGGACCAACCAACCCATTTAATTCGATCCATGGAAGATTCATTGGTCCAACTACTTTGTCCTAAACGATGTCACGTTGGCATCATGAGCGTTGACTCAACTACTCATCTTGTTAATTAATTGTTCTATCGATTGAGCACCTAAAAACTATTTTATTCACGATTCATACAGCATGAGTCGAGCCTTTGGTTG